>NW_026641984.1:0-1224 GCF_028554395.1 Pezoporus wallicus
CCATGGGGTCCTATAGAGATGGGGCTATAGAGTGTGTGTGTGTGCCCATGGGGTCCCATAGAGCTGTGTGTGTGTGTGCCTGCGTGGGGTCCTATAGAGCTGTGTGTGTGTGCCCATGGGGTCCTCATAGAGCCCTTGTGTGTGCCCATGTGAGGTCCATAGAGCTGTGTGTGCCCATGGGGTCTCATAGAGCTCTGTGTGTGTGCCCATGGGGTCCTATAGAGCTCTGTGTGTGTGTGTGCCCATGGGGTCCTATAGAGCTCTGTGTGTGCCCATTGGGCTGTGTGTGTGTGCCCATGGGGTCCCATAGAGCTGTGTGTGTGGGGTTCTATAGAGCTGTGTGAGGGCCCATGGGGTCCTATAGAGCTGTGTGTGTGCCCATGGGGTTCTATAGAGCTGTGTGTGTGCCCATGGGGTCCATAGAGCTCTGTGTGTGTGTTCCCATGGGGTCCTATAGAGCTCTGTGTGTGCCCATGGGGTCATATAGATCTCTGTGTGTGCCCATGGGGTCATATAGAGCTCTGTGTGTGTGCCCATTGGGTCCTATAGAGCTCTGTGTGTGTGGGGTCCTATCCCATTGGGTCCTATAGAGCTCTGTGTGTGTGTGCCCATGGGGTCCTATAGAGCTCTGTGTGTGCCCATGGGGTCCTATAGAGCTGTGTGTGTGCCCATGGGGTCCTATAGAGCTCTGTGTGTGCCCATGGGGTCCTATAGAGCTCTGTGTGTGCCCATGAGGTCCTATAGAGCTGTGTGTGCCCATGGGGTCCTATAGAGCTCTGTGTGTGTGTGCCCATGGGGTCCTATAGAGCTGTGTGTGTGTGCCCATGGGGTCCTATAGAGCTGTGTGTGTGCCCATGGGGTCCTATAGAGCTCTGTGTGTGCCCATGGGGTCCTATAGAGCTGTGTGTGTGTGCCCATGGGGTCCTATAGAGCTCTGTGTGTGTGTGCCCATGGGGTCCTATAGAGCTGTATGTGTGTGCCCATGGGGTCCTATAGAGCTGTGTGTGTGCCCATGGGGTCCTATAGAGCTCTGCTGTGTGTGTGTGCCCATGGGGTCCTATAGAGCTCTGTGTGTGTGTGCCTATAGAGCTGTGTGTGGCCCATGGGGTCCTATCTGTGTGTGTGCCCATGGGGTCTATAGGGCTGTGTGTGTGCCCATGGGGTCCTATAGAGCTCTGTGTGTGTGTGCCCATGGGGTCCTATAGAGCTGTGTGTGTGTGCCCA
>NW_026641985.1:0-1223 GCF_028554395.1 Pezoporus wallicus
GTCTGAGTGCTTTTTTGTGGGCTTAGCGCTTTGCTCTGGATTTGAGGCTGTTTACCAGGATATTGTTCAGGATTCGCTTAAAAAAAGGCTACTTAATTGAGGGGTATGCAACACTTTGTGAAAGCTGAATGTCTTTGTTTTACTCAAAGTTTATTTGTTTTCTGATTTCAGATAATACCCAAACCCTAAATATGAGTTTCCAAAACGGTTGCGAACTGAGACAGCCCTGCTTTCTGTCTCCCAACGCCCAGCTGGGGAGTTCTTCCTTAGGAAGATTTGAAGATGCTATTAGAAATCTGGCTAACACCCCTCTTGTGGCTCCATATCTGTATTCATATAGAAATGCTGGGAATCCTCAGGGCAACCCCATTTACTTCAACCGGGGCAATCTCGATGTGCTCCGGAATGCCAGGTGTGTGGATCCCTGTTGCAAGGATGTGAGCAGGGGCAACACCATTTACTTGAACCTGGGCACTATTGATGTGTCCCAGCAGCCTGGGAGGTGTGTGAATGGAGGCATTGGAGCTGGGAGCAACGGCAACACCATTTACCTGAACCTGGGCACTATTGATGTGTCCCAGAATGCCGGGAGGTGTGTGAATGCATGCAGTGGAGCTGAGAGCAATGGCAACACCATTTTTTTGAACCTGGGTCTCATTGATGTCTGATGAAGTATCTGCCTTGCTCCATGAGGCTCTGCATATAGGTCTCCCGTGGTGACAGCCTCAACGTGACCCTACTCTGCAGTTCCATTGTCCTGTGGCGTCTCCAAAGCCTAAGGAGCGAAAACGGTTTGCTGATCCCTATGCTTGCCAACGGCTTCCTGCAGACTTCCATTTCCTAGTGCCCTTCCGGCTCTAAGAACAGTAAATGCTCCAATGGTTTCTTCTCATGCTCTGCATCATTTCTGCTGTATTTAATTGAAGAACAATGCCTTTCCGTGTAACTTGTACCTAAGTGACTTTGTGCCCCCAGGATATTGCCTGGGAGAGGTATTCTCTAATTCCTCTTTGTACTGATGTGGCAGGAGGAATTTGCCCATGTGTTCTTCCTTGCCATCTTGTTCCTATTCTTGTGAGACAAGCAATAATAAAAAGTTCACTTGGCCTCAGCTGTCTGCATGTTTTTCCTTCACCTGACCTTCCTGCAGACTCACCCTTTCTCTGAGTATCTTCCTAAATCCCTGATGTTTCTGAGGTGCTAGCTTCTGGTCGGACTTATGG
>NW_026641986.1:0-1215 GCF_028554395.1 Pezoporus wallicus
CCTAACCCCTAACCTAACCTAACCCCTAACCCCTAACCCCTAACCCTAACCCTAACCCTAACCCTAACCCTAAGCTTTCACCAGCTTTCCCTCCTAGCTCTTCGATTGTGGGAGCAGACGGCAACTGTTCGTGCTCTACTCACTGTGCAGCTGGGCAGCCGAGAGCAAGCTCCGAAGAGGGTGCATTCAAATGGACCTTTAGGTATGAAAGCGAGGAGCGACAGCAATGATGGTGACACCGTTGCAAAGCTGACTGTGTGCTGAAGATGCCCAGCACATGCTTTCCCTCCTGGCTCTTCGGATCTGGGAGCAGAAGCCAGACGTTCGTGCTCTAATCGTTCTGCCCCTGGGCAGCCGAGAGCAAGCTTCGGAGAGGTTGCACTCAAATGGACTTTTAAGTATGAAACCGAGGAGCGACAGCAATGATGGTGACACCGTTGCAAAGCTGACTGTGTGCTGAAGATGCCCAGCACATGCTTTCCCTCCTGGCTCTTCGGCTCTGGGAGCAGAGGCCAGACGTTCGTGCTCTACTGACTGTGCTGCTGGGCAGCCAAGAGCAAGGAGCAGAGACGTTGGATTCAAATGAACTTCTCGGTATGAAAGTGAGGAGCGACAGCAAAGATGGAGACACCGTTGCAAAGCTGACTGTGTGCTGAAGATTCCCAGCACATGCTTTCCCTCCTGGCTCTTCGACTGTGGGAGCAGACGGCAACCGTTCGTGCTCTACTCACTGTGCTGCTGGGCAGCCGAGAGCAAGCTCTGAAGAGGGTGCATTCAAATGGACCTTTAGGTATGAAAGCGAGGAGCGACAGCAATGATGGTGACACCGTTACAAAGCTGACTGTGTGCTGAAGATGCCCAGCACATGCTTTCCCTCCTGGCTCTTCGGATCTGGGAGCAGAGGCCAGACGTTCATGCTCTAATCACTGTGCCCCTGGGCAGCCGAGAACAAGCTTTGGAGACGTTGCATTCAAATGGACTTTTAAATATGAAACCGAGGAGCGACAGCCATGATGGTGACACTGTTGCAAAGCTGACTGTGTGCTGAAGATACCCAGCACATGCTTTCCCTCCCGGCTCTTCGGATCTGGGAGCAGAAGCCAGAAGTTCGTGCACTAATCGCTGTGCTACTGGGCAGCTGAGAAGCAGCTTTGGAGAGGTTGCATTCAAATGTACTTTTAGGTATGAAACCGAGGAGTGACAGCAATAATGGTA